>NC_137171.1:3784025-3826525 GCF_951804945.1 Podarcis cretensis
ATCAGTGTGGCCAATAGACCACAGCAAAATTCATAGAGCACATACTGGCTTTGTTTGGGGAGCTTGCACAGACCCCATGCCTGAGATAATCCTTTCCTCATACATGAGATTCCTTCCTATTGTGTGCAAAGCTATTCCTCTGGTTTATCTAGACTTAGTGCTCAACATGGTTTCATTTTTGTGAGTTATTGGTAGTGCACACCTACAGGAGAGTCCCGCCTGCCTCATTCCTCCTAAGAGTTAGATGCGGTTCTGCATTCCAAGGATGTTGGGTATAGACTCTGCTTCTGCAGGAGCAATTCAGGCCTAGCAGCTTGGCAAAGAGCCAGCTGTCAAGTCCCAGGTTAAATGGACTGTGTTAACTTTTTATCTTTCAGGAGGGAGGGGGAAGGAGGAAATGAAGTGAGAATGCTTTAGGTTACATCACTAGGGGGACAACTGCCTTGTTAGACAGCTGTCAGGAACACAGATTCCAGGAAAGCTGAAAGCTACAGCCCACACAATGCTTTCAGAAGCTTTACAGTAACTTGCAAAGCTCAGTGGGTTAGCTTGTATGGTTACATAACACCCCCCCCCATCCTGAAATACTGAATTAGTTTTGCTGGGAAGTAATTGGGCTGACAGCCCTGTGCCGCTACCACCACCCGCCCCTCAGCATTTATTTTCCACACAGGTATTGCCTAGAATGGCTGATCTTCATTTCCAGCACGGTTCTGAGCTACCTTCTCCCCCTGCCAACAGAGGCGAAGAGAGATTATTTTTATATGTGTATTTCAAGTCTTTTCTTTCCCTCCCGCATCCTAAAATAAAAGAGAGAAATGAACTGGAATCACTGCACACACATGGCTTCCTGTGCAGTTTGGAACAAAGTGAGGAGGCACATGGATCAGCAGGGGGGAAAATGCAGCTAGGTTGCTTGTGGGGGCAAACTATAACACCCTGCTTGTGGGATTTGCCCTGACTGCCAATCTGCTACTGGGCAAGTTCAGGGTGCTGGTATGAACATTATAAGGCCCTATACTCTCAGGACCAGGTTACCTGAGAGACGGCTTTATCCTTTATTTATTTTTAAGGTAAAGGTAAAGGGACCCCTGACCATTAGGTCCAGTTGTGGTCAACTCTGGGGTTGCGGCACTCATTTCGCTTTATTGGCTGAGGGAGCCAGCGTACAGCTTCCGGGTCATGTGGCCAGCATGACTAAGCCTCTTCTGGCAAACCAGAGCAGCACACGGAAACACTGTTTACCTTCCCGCCGGAGCAGTACCTATTTATCTACTTGCACTTTTGAACTGCTAGGTTGGCAGGAGCAGGGACCGAGCAACAGGAGCTCACTCCGTCGTGGGGATTCAAACCATCGACCTTCCGATTGACAAGCCCATGCTCTGTAGTTTAGACCACAACGCCACCCTCCTCCCCAGTTTATTTATTATTATTTATTATTTATTATTAATTTTTTATAAATAATTTTTATTATTTCCTTAAATTGCATAACAGACATAACTGATCAGACGTTTAACAAAAGAGAAAGAATGTTACAAAATCTAGACTGCAACTTGCCTTATTCCTTATACACCTAGTAGATTTCTGTAGTCTGCTGGAGAGTTCATCTCATGCAAGTTCCAACGATCTCAGAAGCCCCCTCCACAGTGACTCAGAGCAGAGCTTTTAGGGTGGCTGCCCCTGCTCTGTGGAATTGCATTCCTGTCCAGGCACCCCACTGTCTGCACTTTCTGGAAACAACTGAAGACATTTTTGTTCCAACAAGCTTTCCAAGCTGGATGGGATAAATGGGTCTTTGCTATTTACTTTGTTATTGTTTTAGTCTTGTTTTAAATGCATTTGTTGTTTTTGAGTTTTTAACTGCTTTTAGTTTTCTTTAGTGTAAATCACCTTGAGACACTTCTTTAGAAGGCAATTAATAAAAAAATTGTGATGATATTTTTTAAAAATAACCTCCAAGAGAGAAAAACAACTACTGTTCACAAGAAGTGTCAAATTTTATTAGTGTCTGGAATGCTTCGGGAATGATTCATTTCTTAGACACATCAGGAATCAATAAAATTTGGAATTTCTTAAAGAAAAACAGTTGTTTTCTGAAACAAATTTGGCAACAATAACATTTGGTATTGAGGGGAAATAGTGGCTTCTCTGTCTCTCTGTCTCTGTCTCTCTCTCTCTCTCTCATGTCACTGTGCAGTTTGCCATGTGTTTTGTTGTAAAAGAAATCAGAAGTTCCTTTTCATTGTTCCTCATCCTCACAAGCAGTGAGGTAGTATTGTTATTGCCATAGGTTATCCAGCTTTTCATCCTGGAAAGCTTTGAGGGGCTGGCAGGGAGAGGGCATGGAAATTTAATTTGGTAATGCTGGATTAGTGTTGCCTTCTCTCCTTTGAGATGTTTGCAGCTGGGAGAAAGCAGTCAGGGTAGATCCCTTCAGCTACCTTTGGAAACAACAACCCTCCAAGCTTTTCTTTTTTAACTACCATTCCTTGGTTTTGCACCTCCTTGGAGCTGGAATAGAGCTTTGCCCTATCTCTCGGTCTATTAGTTGTTCCACACTTCCCTTCATAGCAGAGGCTCCAGGACCGATATTAAGGAAAAGGGACACGAAGTGCTGATCTTGTGTGGGATGGAAGACCAGTATGACAGGGACAGCTAGGGTTGAAGGGTGGGAGGGTTGTGTGTAATATGTGGCCTTGGCAGCCACTGTGGCCATGGCTTGGTTGACTCATTTTCTGGTTCCTGGAAACACTCTTGCTTTCAGCCATTTCTTCACTTAACTCATGTATCCTCTGTGGGCATTAAATGTGAAGGAGGGTCCCTGCTGGATCAGACCCAAAGGCATGCCCAGCCCCATATCCTGCTTCCTGCAGGGGTCAGCGGGATGCCTCCAGGAAGCCAACAAGCTGTGAAGGCAACAGCCCTTGCCCGCTCTTTCTCCCAAGCAACTGGTATTCAGAGATATACTGCCTCTGTATATGGAAGTTCTATAGCACTTTCATGATGAATAGCTGCAGATATAGACCTCTATCTTTCTAATGAATTTTTATAAATCCTTTTAAGCTAATGGCCACCACTACGTTCTGTGGCAGCAAATAATAGCCCCTTATCATGAGCTTTTCACAAGTGTTCCTGCTGTTCCGTTGTTGTTGTTGTTGTTGTTGTTGTTGTTGTTGTTGTTGTTGTTGTTGTTGTTGTTGTTGTTGTTAGGCTTCTTTCCATTACTCTGTGAGCACAGAACTGGGTGGCATAAGCTGTAGTTACATTAATGATAACTGACATCGTTTTCTGAGAACATGTGGAATTCTGAAGGCAAAAGCCATTGTTTCCCTTTGTTCCTCTCATCTTTCTCCTGTATCTTCTCCTGTTAGCTGGAAAAGGCGGGCTTCTCTTTCTAAGAAAAAAACCTCCCCCCCCCCCCCCCGCTGTCAGGCTCCTATACTGATGTGACTTTGCTGTCAGGGCAGCTTCCCTTGAAGAGTTGATGAAGAGCACTGTCTGATCCAAGGCTCCAAACCTAAAACTTCATAGCCACTAGAGAATGGCAGGGCCCCCATCTTTTTAGTTTGACCTGAAAATACATGTCTTTAACCTTTTCAATTAATGCAAAATGCTGCCAGTGGAAATGCTTGAATGTAAAGTCTTTTGCTGTGACAGAGGTTGTCTTGTTCTCAAGGCTAGGGAGCTGGAATGCCTTCAGATCATTATGTAAATATATCCAAAGGATCATTCCTATAAGCGAAAAGGAAAGGAAACTGGGACCCCTGGGACTGCATTCCTGGCAAGGTTTCGTTCCTCCTCCTCACAGGCTTTTGAACTCAGACATTTCTGCAGTCAGCGGCACAGTCCTCTCAAGCTGTTCTTCCATTGAAACTGTTTCTCCGGTCAAAACTTTTGACTGCTGTTTGCCCTACAGCACACATCTTGGTTATGAATCAGCTGCCTAATGTTTATTTGCTGGATGCATTGGCATTCTTCTTTTCTCTCCTCCTTTCCGTAGTTCTGCTGAGAGCCTCTGATCTGGTTTCTGTGGGTGTGTGGAAGGTGAAGAATGAGTTAGGTTAGCATGAACTTGGAACCAGCTGTGCTTGATTTGTTCCCCCACCCACTTCCACTCCCCTTGCCCCACTTGGTGTCCCAGTTTTCAGAGCAAGCAACTTAGCTTGTTTTCCTCTTTATACGGCCAGCCTTTAATCCCCAAGGCTGAGCCTTTTCCAAATCCTTCCATGAAGAATTGTAGCCTGTAGGGGGGAAGCTGTTCAGCAACGGACTGAATTTATTAGGAAAACCTTTTCTTAAAAATATTTGCTTGAAAAGGCTTGGCAGGTGCCTGTTGGTGATTGATTTACACCAGGGCCAGGGAACCAGGTGTTGTTGGTCTCCAGCTTCCATCAGCCCCAGCCAGTGCTGGCCAATGGTCAGTGAAGATTGAATTGTAGTCCAGCAACATCCGCAAGGCCACAGGTTCCCCAGCCCTGCTTTAGACAGAAAAAATGTCTCCTGCCTTTGGACATTCAGTAGAACTAGAAGACCTTTGGGTTCCTTCCAACTTAGCTTATGTAATATAAACTAAGTATTTAAGTTCAGACCCTGGCCAGGTTAGTGACGTGTTTAGTTCCAGTTCTCCACTCACTCACAAAGCTCAGTGGGGTGGGCCAAACAGTACACACTCTCAGCTTAACCTACCTCACATGGCTGTTGTAAGGATATTATGGGTAGGGGGACCACATAAGCGACCTTGAGCTCTTTGTGGGGAAGGCAGAATAATGATATGGCTCAGTGGAGGAGCATATGCTTTGCATGCATAAGGTAATAGGTTCAGTTCTTGGTATCTCTATGTGGGGCTGGGGAAAATCCCTGCCGGAAAACCTGGAGAGGTCACTGCCAATGGACAATACTGAGCTGGATGGATTGGTGATCTGACTCGGGAGCAGGAGCGCCGGTGGGGCAGGGTGGACCACTTCACCTTTCCTGGATGAGGCTGCACAGACATACTGACAGACCCCAGGATTAGCACTGTCAGCCTGCCTGTGATAGTCACCCTTGTTTCCACCCTGCCTTTCCAGATATTCTGTAGTGCTACTGGCATTGGGAGGGTGGCTTCCCGGCTCCACCACACCACACCAGCTGCTCCTGTTTGCAAGAGGGCGCATTCTGTATAATGCAATCCCTACTTAACATTATTTTGGGTAGCAGGGCTGGAGAGGATCTTTTCCTGGAGACCTTGGAGAGTGGCTGTCAGTTGGGGTAGGCAGGATAGATGGCTCAGTGGTTTGAAAATACTAAGGCAGCTTATTATACTTCCAGACTGAGCTCTTTGAATAAATAATGAATGAGCCATCTCTGTTTCCTGCATGTTGTGTCTGTGCTTGCAAAAATATGAGGAAGTTATCATTTACACGTTTCTCATCCTGTGGGATTTGTTAGATGCCTCAAGGACCAAAAACAACGTACATAAATATTTGGAGACTTTAGGGGTAGCATTTGGAATTCATGACCTTCTCAGAAATTGCCTACTAATGAAGATTTCCCCATACTCACAAATATTTTTAGTCAACTGGGCTGGAAGATGTTGCAATTTTATTTTCCTTTGCTGTAAAATGAGAACCCAGGGGACAATAAACTCAAAAATGTTTGCTTTTCATTGTGCAAGAGTCAAATTTTCCAGCTCCTAAGACCAGCTAGGTAAAAGGAGGTTAACCCAGAAGTTTCCTGTTTGCTAAATTCTTAGTGTAGGCTAGCTTTGCTTATTTCACTCATGGATTTTAAGCAATCTCATGATTTTTAAAAGCTTGACTTGCAGCATGACCCTTTGTATGTGTTCTTTGAAATAAGCTCCATTGAGTTCTGTGGCAGTTACTCTTAAGTATATGTACCCAGTATTGCTGCCCTAGGCTGTGTCCACACAGTAGTTTAAATTGGATTCAATGCATCCCATAAGTGCATGTTTTTCACTTCCTCCACACAATGTGGTCCTCATACAAAGGGCAGCCCACACTAGTCCCCATTTAATTTGGATTTCCCTAATCTGTAGATAATGTGATAAGGAGGCGGGGGGGGGGGGCGGGAGGGCGGACCCTAACCAAAATATCACATGCTACACAACTGTAGATGTAGTAAAGCACATTGTGTAGGTGAGGTTTTTGTTTGTTTGTTTTGTTTTTAAGCATGTGAAATGATGTTTTGCTGGGTACCATCTATTACCACTTCCTGTACTTCCATTAGTGAAATACTTCCTAGTGGGTTGCTGATGCAGCCAGGTGCAACACACACAGAGCTGTTTAATTTTAAAAAAACCTGCTGCTTTTTAAGTCTGGTATATCAGAAAAATTATATCTAAAAAGTAAAATAAAAATTGACCATGTGACACAGGTAAACAAACACCTGTATGCGTGCCTACAATGGACCTCAGGAAGGGTGGGTTACTGGTGGGACCAGATTTTTACTATTATATTCTAGCCTGATGTTTTGGAAGATTTGTGTCTCAAAAATAGTTTTGAAAAAATTGGCTAGGCGAATAGTTAAAACAGATACCTGTGTGCATGTCCACAACAGACCTGAGATTTCCAGAATTCAAGAAGGGTGTGATGTACTAATTGAGGGGAGGGGACAACCCCACACAGTGCAAATACATTCCATCAAGCACCTTTGACTAGTGTGGGTTGGAAGCATTGAGACATAATTCCACTGAAAGCTGTCAAGTGTGGATGAACATGCACAAAAGCGCACATGGAAAATTCATATCTCTATAACCCATGTGTGCACTGACACTGGTGTCTACATTGCTCTATCCCCTTATCTAAATGGTTGCAGAAGGGCCATAGCTCAGCATCTACTTTGCATGCAGGAGGTCCCAGGTTCAATCCCTGGCATCTCCAGGTAGTGCTGGGTGAGACCCTTGTCTAAAGCCCTGAACAGCCACTGCCAGTCAGTGTAGGCAATACTGGGCTGGATTACCAATAGTATTACTCAATAAAAGCCAGCTTCCTATGTTCCTGCTTACTTGTACTTCCTCTTAATCCTAGAATCTATCTTTGCGTTAACTCCGGTGTTAACTATTGTTCACCCTGAGTCAACTGGGTGCTCTCACTGGTGCGCCCACACAGTGCCAGTCTCCCTGCCACCTCCCTGTCATCTGCTCCCAGCAGTGATACTTCCAAACTCTGTGGCCATGTTTTCTTTTGCCAATAAGTCCCATCTATGATGTATGACACAATAAGGATTTCACCAGGATAAGGCAGAAGCCAGCTGGGTGTTTCTGCAGCCTGTTTGGAGGATGCCTCTCTACCCTGGCTGGCTTCCAAGTCAGCATGAAAGACCTGAGAAGTTGGGTACGTTAAGAATACAGTTAATACATACTTTGATTAAAATACGACAGTATACTAGGGTGAGGATGAGCCCTTTATGAGGACAGATTGTCTTAAGCAGCTGTCTGACTGGTAGAATACTGGATTTTCCTCCAAAGATAGATAATTTAATATGTGATACAGGAGAGTAAGGATCTGATTTTTATGTTTATTTTTTTGTCCTGGGCCACATAATATACAGCATAGCTTGTCAAATGGAAACTGGGGTTTTGTTCATACAGCTGTGGGGATCAGGGCACAGAGTAAATCACTGAATGGTATTATAAAATGATAAGATCATAGAATTGTTGAGTTGGAAGAAACTCCAAGGATCATATAGTCCAACCTCCTGCAGTGCAGGATGATGATAAATCTAAGAGCAGTGCTCTGATTAGCATGTTTGGGGGAAGATGCCCCCAAGTAATCAGTTGGCTCCATATAAAATGCCAATAAATACATGTTCCTCTTAATGGGGCACATAAAGGGTGTGAAGTTAATCTGCCAGTGACAACCACCTAAATAGACAGGTTTTTGAAACTTGTTTGGAATATTTTAAAGTTCTTCTGGTATCTCTGCCCCAGAAGAAGAAGAAGAAGAAGAAGAAGAAGAAGAAGAAGAAGAAGAAGAAGAAGAAAGCCTAGTTTCTCATTGAAGGAAATGAGGAAAAGCTTAGACACAGATATAAGGCAAGGCTTTGCCTCCAAGCTCAAGTAAAAGAGAGAGAAAATGGTCCAGTGTCCACCCCAAGCTGCATGTACACACGTCATCTTAATTTGTGCTGTTGTGATGCCAGTGAGACAACCAGATGCTCCAGTAAGTCCACCTCAATTGGAGGGCGGGCAAACAATGAAGCAGCCAGCCTTGGGGGTCCTCTTGTCACTTTTTCTTCATGTCAGGGCCTGCGTTTCTACTTTCAGACAGAAGCGAGACCAAAATCCCTGAGGAGTTCAAAATGAGTATGGTGCGTGGCAGACTGACAGCTGGCTGTATATTGTACATGCCAAACAGGAAAGGGGTCATTATCCTGCCTGAGGGGGAAAGATGCAGCAAAAAGAAGAAGAAGAAGAAGAATTGTGACCCAAACAGGTGCTAATGATGATTAGAGAACATGACACTGGGTGCTCCTGAGACCAGGCTTGAGGGCATGTGTCAAAAGCAGAGGGAGCAGGGAGGACGCTTCTGCTATATAGTGCACCCCCCAGATAAACTGCTGTTTGGAACAAGTAAAAAGTAGCATGCCCTTGAGCATGTGCAGAGTGCATTCTTCATGTCGCTCAGTAATCACAGGCACTCTGTTACCTCTGGGATTTGGGAATGGAGCTGTGAGTAGGGCTTCTAGATGAAGGAATTTCAGCTGATCTTGAGCCCTGGTACTTCCTATTTTAGAATTTATTCGCTGCCTCTCTTTACCCATTACCTTGTGAGATTAGCACCTCCTATTTATTTGTTTATTTTCAGTATTCTGATTCAGAAATTACAGATGGGCACAATCTAGAATCTAGAGTACAGTTCCAGGTGTACATTTTGAATTATTTATGGATTGTTGTTGTATGTGTGGGCTGGAAATGCAGCCCATTCTGCTCTCATAGAGCTCTGCATAGGGTGTCAACAGCCAGGCACCCCCTATCTCAGGGGTTGTCAAGCTTTTTGGACCAGTGGGCACATTCCAAACAGAGTGCTGAGGGTGCCATTCTCAAAATGGCTGCTGAGAGAGTGCAGTCATTGCTGCTCTCCCTTATGTTTACCACAGAAAGTCCGCCATGTCTTGCTGGTGCTAACTGTGGAGATACTACAGTACTACCTTGGGTTAAGAATTCGTTCCAGAGGTCTGTTCTTAACCTGAAACTCTTCTTAACCTGAGGTACCACTTTAACTAATGGGGCCTCCCACTGCCGCCGTCGCGCTGCCAGAGCATGATTTCTGTTCTCATCCTGAAGCAAAGTTCTTAACCTGAGGTACTATTTCTGGGTTAGTGGAGTCTGTAACCTGAAGTGTATGTAACATGAAGCGTCTGTAACCCAAGGTACCACTGTATTGTTAACAATAGAAGAACCCTATTTCCTCAATGCCAACCCTAAACATAAACTTAGGTTGCAGTCCTGTATCCACTTACCTTAGAGTAGCCTCATTAAACACAAAGAGACTTGCTGCTGGAGTAGACATGCATACCAGTGTATTGTAAGTTGGCTATGCTGTGAATTCTTATTAAGTTCATGGACATCAGCTTCAGCACAGCAGGAGGTTTTTTAAAGCCTCTTTGCAAAGTTTTCATATTTGCATTTGACATTTGGAGAGGAGGTTTTAAAAAAACAAAAAACACCAAACATCCACTTGCACTTATTGTTCAGTAGTATTTGCAGAAAATAACTACTAGGGAGTACCTATCTCAGACAAACCCACCTCAGAAAATATGCATCCTGGTTGATGTGGGAGGAAATAAGGGCAAATATGAAGTTTCCAAGGACTACACTAGAAAATAAGACAGAAATAGGAAAAGTGGAGTAAAGGGGAACGAAAGATAGTTCTTTAGAACCCAGAGATTCCTCTTGTCTGGTGTCCAAACAACTCACTTATCAATCACTGCTTCACACATACACTCACAGCAGGTTACAAACCTTCAGTTCTGAGATAAGGAAGAATGATTCTGGAATAAAGAAGAAATGGTAAATTGCAATCTCCATCTTGGAACTCATGACCGCAACATCCATCCTAGTTCTTGTACTCCCCACCCCCCAATGTCCTTCTTTACCCCTTGCTTTGGATAACATATTGTCTCATGAAGAGTTCTCGAGAACTTGAAAGCTTGGCAGATGTTTGTGACATTCTGGCTGGTCCTAATAAAAATATTGCCCAATTTTGGCTTTTGAACTTGGAAGTTGGAGCCTGCTCAATCTGAGTTGCCGTCTGTGTACACATTACTTTTCACTCTGGCTCCAGTGATCTTGCACCACTGTTGTTTGAAGCCATGTACACACAACATTAGCCACAATCCATATCTATCCTGCAGTTTCTTGAGAAATACTGCTGTTTGATGTGCTTGCCCTGAAATCAGGTTCCATCTGATTAGAAAATGTAAGCCACAGTCTCCTTAGAATCATAGAATCATAGAATCATAGAGTTGGAAGAGACCACAAGGGCCATCGAGTCCAACCCCCTGCCAAGCAGGAAACACCATCAGAGCACTCCTGACATATGGTTGTCAAGCCTCTGCTTAAAGACCTCCAAAGAAGGAGACTCCACCACACTCCTTGGCAGCAAATTCCACTGTCAAACAGCTCTTACTGTCAGGAAGTTCTTCCTAATGTTTAGGTGGAATTTTCTTTCTTGTAGTTTGGATCCATTGCTCCGTGTCCGCTTCTCTGGAGCAGCAGAAAACAACCTTTCTCCCTCCTCTATGTGACATCCTTTTATATATTTGAACATGGCTATCATATCACCCCTTAACCTCCTCTTCTCCAGGCTAAACATGCCCAGCTCCCTTAGCCGTTCCTCATAAGGCATCATTTCCAGGCCTTTGACCATTTTGGTTGCCCTCCTCTGGACACGTTCCAGTTTGTCAGTGTCCTTCTTGAACTGTGGTGCCCAGAATTGGACACAGTACTCCAGGTGAGGTCTGACCAGAGCAGAATACAGTGGCACTATTACTTCCCTTGATCTAGATGCTATATTCCTATTCATGCAGCCCAGAATTGCATTGGCTTTTTTAGCTGTCGCGTCACACTGTTGGCTCATGTCAAGTTTGTGGTCAACCAAGACTCCTAGATCCTTTTCACATGTACCTTGCAGTTAAGCTGAGGTGGGCACCTTTGAAACAGCTCATGCACATGTGCAGATGGCAGCGCATGCACAGATAACAGCCAAACCAAACAGGTAATACACATTGCATATATGCAAGTGCAGCTGCTTACATGTTCATAGGCTGAGATATTTAAGGCTTGTGTCTAGGAATTTGACATCTTTATTTAGGACCATGTACCCAACTATATCATGTTGGCTTCATTTTTAAAAAACAAAACACACCACTTCACTGTGTACCAAAGTTTCTTCCTCCCTCCTTCTCACACACAACCTGTTTAATGTTTAATGCAGGGGGCAGGCAACCTCAGGGGCTCAATATTTTATGATTCTATTTAGCTAAGATTCCTCCATTGCGGGGGGTTGGACTAGATGACCCTTGAGTCCCTTCCAACTCTACTATTCTATGATTCTAATACGCCCACTTTGGGCCTGTGATGGAAATTAACTCTAATTTACAGTGGTGTTTGTGATATGGTTACCAGACGTCCTCGTTTCCCAGGGACAGTCCCCGGATTTACAAATCTGTCCCCAGACAAAATCCGTCCCTGGATTTATATTTTAAGTGTTGTAGATGTATTAATAGGGAATGACTATTGCGTGATTGGTTCAATGGCACAAGACATATCATATGGGGACTTCCGGTGAGGCAAAACGGCAGGTGCCATGGCAGTGAGCAGCTCCTGAAGCCAGCCAGAGACAACTGTGCCAGCAGGCTGGCTCTGGGCTGCTGAGACAGCCACTGCCAAGGGGGAACCGGGGATGCCCGGTGCGTCAACTGGGGGGACCGCTGACCCCCCCCGTGACCCAAATCGAGTACCCGGCCACTCGGCTGACTGCCCAGCGGCACTCTGGGGCCAGAAAAACCCCAGAACCGATGCAGGGAGAAGGAAGAGAGGAGAAGGAAGAGAGAAAGAAAAAAGACAAAAAAGAGGGGAGCCCCGAACTTGCTGCACTACTGCCACTGCCCTTGACAAGGAGAGGTAGGAAAGCACCAGGAGGGCAAGGACGCGTGACTGAGCCCAGGCCCGATCCAAGAGAGCAGGCCGGGGCCCAGAGGAAGGGTGTGTGACAGAGGAGACCACAGAAGAGCAGATATTACTTCTTATTTTTTTTAAAAAAATAACTTTTTAAAAAATAACTTTTTAAATCTCTTTTAAAGGGGGAGGGAGTTTCCCTGGATTCTGGTAACCTTAGTTTATGATACTGGTCCCAGAGTGTGGACCAGGGGTGCCGACTTATAAAAAATATTGGGGGGGGGGGCGGGGGCCCATACCGACTTATAAAAAATATTGGGGGGGGCAAGACCTCCCAACCACTGCTGCTGGGGGAACGAAAGGGGCGAGCCCCGGGCTGCCCCGACCTTAAGTGAACCTGTGAGGGCCCGCCCTTTGCGGCAGCAGATTGGCTGCCGCCGTGGGCGGTGAATATTAATGAGCTAGGGGGAAGCCCCGCGAGATTGTTGATGGGTCGAGAGCCCGCAACCCCACCCCCTCTCTAGATCAGGAGTGGCTTTGTTTTTCTTAAATTTTGAGGGGGCTCGGGCCCCCTCAGGCCCCATGGAGTCGGTGCCTATGGTGTGGACAGGAATTAAAAAATAACAACAGGAACAATCCAACGGTCTGTTGTTCAGAAGTGTTTCCTGAGCCACCTGAAAGTCATTGGTGGGCCACCCAGTGGCCGCCCTACATAGCTTTGCTTCAGGATTTTGGGAGTTGATGCAAAGTAACAGCTTATTGCATTGAAGCGATGCTTTTTGTGAGTGTCTTCACTCTGTCTGGGATCAAGGTGGCTCTTTTGACAACTTGCCTTTTGCCCTCTGTCGCCCCTTTTCTGGTATGTTGCAGAAGCAGCTGAACTCTTCTGAGTGCACCTGAGGCCCAGGGCTTGCTTCTTTTCCAAATTTCCCAAAGTTCTCTGAGACTGTGCCAAAAATCAAAAAAGCTGCCTGCTCCCCCCCCCCCCAGCTAGCTAGCTAGAGAAGAGAAGAAGAAGAAAATGATTTTGGGGACTGAGACTGGCGATGGCCAGGGGTGGGGAGAGAGAGAAACTATTGTGTAAGGGTTAAAATAAGTCTTGCGAATGTAGCTTTCATACAGTTTCAGAGGAAACCTTGGCTTTTGGCTTTAACTATGAATGAAAGCAGAAAATAATAATAAAAGATGGAATTTTGAACAAGGTAAGAGGGAGGGAAGGAATGGGGGGAGGAAGTTGAGAAGAGAAAACAAGCCAGCAATTTGAAAAACAAAAGACTTTGAGAGAAGCTAATGCTTTCCAGCTGCAAAAATACCAGACTGGGAAGGGAGGAGGGAGGTGGTTGGCTGTCACTCTTGTTGCTGTTGCTGCCTCCTTCGTTCCTGTTCCAGCCCATTTTAAGAGCAAAGTGTGTCCAAAATCCTAGAAGGAGTTGGGGTACAAGCCCCAGGAGCTGGTTGCATTCAGCAGCTGGCTTCCCTCTTGAGCATTTGCACCGGCTCCACTAGGGCTGTGCTGGAGAATGAAAAGGTTGCAGAATGCATCCATGAGTTTGTCTGCCTCCGACTTAGTGTAGGAATGAAGCTATCTCTAAAAGTTTTGCTTAAGTGTGAGAGGGAGAAAAATAAGAACCTGGCACATTTGTGCTATATTTTATCACAGGTAAAACCTTATGCTCTCTAGCAGCAAGAGAAACACCCTGATAGTTGGTGTTTTTTTTGCCTTCTGTTTTGCCACACACAAAAAGAAAAGTAAAGAAAGTGAGGAAATGAAGATATTTCTGCATGTAGGGTAGAATAGCTTTCAGTCCTTGTTGTTGTTGTTGTTGTTGCTGTGTGTAGAATAGTTTTGAGAGTAACTTTACTGGCAAATTAACACAGCATGCTGGGGGATCTTGCAAAAACAGGCCCCTCCCCCAAGTTTGGAAATGGGAAGCAGATCTTGAATTTGCATTGTGTAAGAACTGACATATTCATTGAGTTTACGATTTAAATATTCATTTTTAATCTTAAATGAAAAACTGTGCTAGGTCCTGATATAAGAAGCCAAAGAGTGTAGTTGTGCCTTGCAAGGTCTTCACTGTTCTACAAGAAAACTTGCTTGAGCAAAGATGGGACAATCTGCAGTTGCATCCTGCATTGCAGATACTGCATTGCGCTTCCAGTTGTGTGATCTTACAAGCTTTTGTTGGCAACAATTAACTCTGTTTCATTCATGAAGTGGATAACAGAATTGTAGGGTTGGGAGGGACTCCAAGGGTCATATAGTCTAACCCCCTCCAATGCAGGAATGTCAGCTGAAGCATCCATGACAGATGGCCATCCAACCTCTAAGGCCAGCCTGCCTTATGGTTTCTTGTATTAGGACCTAGAATAGTTTTTCATTTATGTTTTTCATTCATTTAACAAACTGCAGCTTCCAGAATGTTTGATGGGAAGCCATGACAGTTTAAAGTGGTATCATAGCACTTTAAATCTATAGTGTGTATGTGGTCTTAGTGCCTTTGGAGCTGCATCAGTAGCTTCTGGAGGCTGCAGGAAGGGACCCAAGCTAAGTGTTGGAACGTATGCTTTCCATGCAGAATGTCCCAGGTTCAAACCTTGGCATTTCTAGTTTAAAGGATCGAGTAGTAGTGAGAAAGGCAAATAATCTGACTTGGAATAGTGTAATTTTTTTTTATTTATACTTTTAAATATTGCAGCCAGAGACCTTGAAAAGAGCAAAGTGCAGAAACCCGAACAAACACCAATATGTATACAATGTTACCTTGGTTCTCAAATGCCTTGGTATTCAAACAACTTGGAACTCAAACACTGCAAACCCGGAATTAAGTGTTCTGGATTGTGAACTTTTTTCGGAAGCCAAATGTGCTCCGTTTTGAGTGCTACGCTTCCGTTTTGAGTGCCACACTTCCATTTTGAGTGTTGCGCTGAGGTCTGTCTATTTTTGCTATTTATTTTGCTTTTTTGTTTTGTTTTTGTGACTGTGTGGAACCCAGTTCAGCTACTGATTGATTGATTGATTTTGTGACTGCAGTCCATTGTTTATTGCTTTCATTTTATGGATCAATGGTCTCATTAGATTGGAAAATTCATGTTAAATTGCTGTTTTAGGGGTTGTTTTTAAAAGTCTGGAACGGATTAATCCATTTTGCATTACTTTCTGTGGGAAAATGTGCCTTGGTTTTAAAACCCTTTGGTTTTGGAACGGACTTCTGGAATCGATTAAGTTTGAAAATCAAGGTACCACTGTAAAATTCTTGCCACATACTGGATTTATGTGGTTTATAATTCCCTCCTGATTAGGGAAAACCATATCAGTACCCTCATTGTAATCAACTGCAGTTGTAATCAATTGCACCCCCCACCCCCCAGTTCTTCAACCACATTGTCAACAAACACTTCCCAATAACTAAAGGTTTAGAATCTAATCTGTTTGAGCCAGAATATAAATTTGGTCTGGCCTTTTTATTCAGCCCTGGTTTGATTACATGTTGAAAACATAGAATTTAAGAGAATTTTCAATCTGATAAGGGAAAACAAAGGGAAGACTTCGCAGGAATTATGGAGGATTTAAAAGGATTCAGCTGCATACAGAAAGATGTATATTAGGAAAAAATAGCACTAAAATGCTGTTATTTATCTTTTGGCTTGTAACAGCATAGATAAAGGAACGATAGAGATTAATAGGATTGCCACCTCCTGTCTCAGATATGAGCCTTAACTTCTTTTAAATCTCCAGGGCCAGAAGTTCTTCAAGTGTGATTTCTCACACAACATATATTGCAGCAGTTCTATCGCTTGGTGCCTTATGCCAACCTTTGCAAAGCCGAGACCCTCTAGATGGCTGGGGCTGATGGCCGTTGTAGTCTAAAACTTCCTGGTTGGCCAAGGATGCCTGTGCCAACTGCTTTAGTAGAGACTTTGCTTGGATGTACATGAGGACGCAGGTGGCGCTGTGGGTTAAAGCCTCAACGCCTAGGACTTGCCGATCGAAAGGTCGGCGGTTCGAATCCCTGCGGCGGGGTGCGCTCCCGCTGCTCGGTCCCAGCGCCTGCCAACCTAGCAGTTCGAAAGCACCTCCGGGTGCAAGTAGATAAATAGGGACCGCTTACCAGCGGGAAGGTAAACGGCGTTTCCGTGTGCGGCTCTGGCTCGCCAGATGCAGCTTTGTCACACTGGCCACGTGACCCGGAAGTGTCTCCGGACAGCGCTGGCCCCTGGCCTCTTGAGTGAGATGGGCGCACAACCCCAGAGTCTGTCAAGACTGGCCCGTACGGGCAGGGGTACCTTTACCTTTACCTTTACATGAGGCAGAAGAGTGAAATAGTTTGGTGAGCTGAATTTCTTAAGTAAACAAATCCTGTACCCTGTTGAAGAGACAGCATCTTTTCAAGTAGCTTCTCCTATGCCCATTGGTGAAGGGAGATGCAGTTTTGACTGCTGGAGGTGATTTGTTGCTGCTCTTCAAACAGAAGTACATTTTCCCATGCTGGGTGGAAGCCATGTGGGATGGGGTGGGGGGATGACCAAGGGCTTCTGCAGCTGTTAAGTTTGGTTCAACATGGACTATGAAAAAGCCAGTTGTTTTAAAGGAACCTGTTGGCTACAATACAACCTGTTGCTGGTTCAGTGGAGTGCCAGCTGAGGTTCAGAGAGAGAATTGTGCTAAGTGGGAAATACTGCAGCTGGAGTGCTGAGAAAGTTTTTTCCCTGCTTGCAAAGGACTGCCTTAAATTCTGGTTCCCATGCAACAACTGCATCATCATCAATCATCATCATCATCAATAACACAATTACTATATTTAAAATGAATAGTCACATAGAAAGGCTCACCACCTCAAGGTTCCCATTCATTCATTCATTTATTTATTTGAATCACGGTAGTCTCTAAAGGAGACAGGAACATATGAAGAGCTCTGCTGGATCACACCAGTGGCCCATCTGTAGTCCAGCAACCTGTTCTCACAGTGACCACCCAGATGCCCATGGGAAGCCTGCAAGGAGGGCCCGAGTTCAACAGCTAATACAATAAATAAGACCCAATAATATAATACTAAAAATGAGTTAAAATCTAAAAGGGAATGCTATAAGAAATAGGCATAGTTAGGACCAAGCTGTGCTTTGTAAGGTTACCTGTACAGTGGTACCTCTGGTTATGAATTCATTCTGGAGGTCCGTTCTTAAGCTGAAACCGTTCTTATCCTGAGGCGCGCTTTTGCTAATGAGGCCTCTCACTGCATGCGTGCCTCTGGCGCGCAATTTCTATTTGCATCCTGGGGCAGAGTTTGCAACCAGGGGCAGCTGCTTCCAGGTTAGCGGAGCTCATAATCTGAAGTGTTCGTAACCAGAAGTGTTCATAACCGGAGGTAGCACTGTAATAGTAATAATAATAATAAATTTTATTTATATCCCGCCCTCCCCAGCCAAAGCCGGGCTCAGGGCAGCTAACAACAATCAAACAATCAAACAATCAAATAATCAAACATTTTAAAAACATTTCATTATAAAAATTAATTAAAATCAAATTGATGGCAACCGTTAAGCAAAATTCTGTGCAGGTTGCCCTAACCAAAGGCCTGGTGGAACAACAGTACAGTATATAAATTATTATTGGGAAAGTTATAGAGGTCCAAATTGCAGTGCTTCCACCATTACCCTGTTCTGTAATTTGCGTTCAGTTCTTTCTTCTCATTTGGAACACCTAAAAGCAATCTTGTGACTCTGACTCAAAAGGTGGTTTGCAGCCAACTTTGACGTTATTTTTCTCTAGCTTCAACAGGTCTTTCCCCTCTGGTGCAGGAAACTGCCTTGGTGCTTGGGCCTCCTTCTTTTGTGCAAGATATTAATGAATCAGGGACAGGGAGGCGCAGAACAGATTAAGCAACAACAACGTAGCTTTGGGTTGCTTAACCATTATAAAAGTGCAGAGTCGCTCTTGTGGTATGAGAGGTTGGAGCTGACACCACGACACCACATGGGAGAGTTTCCAAAGGGAGTGACTCAGCTTAAAGCACTGACCAGATGTTAAAGGAAAATCACTGCCTCTTGCTTGCTTGATTCCTCCCTCCTTCTGAGAGAAAGAGATTTGGCACTCAAGCAGTATCTCTTAACTCTGTCACGAACTTTGCCCTGCATCCCCCAGAGCAGCTGCCTGCCTGTGGGGTTTAATGTTCCACTTGGGCCACAAGCCTAGCAAAGCGGTTTAAGGGCATATCACAAGACGGATGAATGTGCATCTTTTAAATTATTTTAACACTTAGCCCCTAAAAGCAGCTTCAGATCAAAGATGCCGACTCTTGAGGCAAAGTGGCTTGAAATTACGATTCCCAGCTAGATTAGCGATGGTCTTCATCTGGACTGGCAGATTTATTCACTGGTGCTTGTTTTTGCTGTCCTGTGGCTCAGGCCTGTCTAATGTGCTTTACCCCAGAGCAGCACAGGGCAGGCCTGGGATATCTTGGACATTGTACAGTGGTGGTCAGGGGGCTCCTGTTGAGACAGGTGACCAGGCAACCATTTTGCAGGCTGCTTCAAAATGAAAAAGCCAGGCCTTCTTAGGCTTTCTGTTTAGAAAACTCAAAGCACGATCAATGGGCTGTATCAACAAAGGAAGCCTCTGCAACAGACTTGATACCATTCCTTTGCTGATTTGAAATTATATGCATAATTTCTGGGTGCAGTTTCCATTCTTGTTTAATTGATGTGCCTGTTTCCTGTCCAGTATAGCTACTATCTATGTGTACTTGGATGCTTGTATCTCTGCTTCTCTAGGATGATTATCCCATAGCCTCATATCATATTTTACCTTAGAAGTGTACTGTCAATCCCTGGAGTCCAGAGGTTGTTGGGGTACAACTCCCATCATTCCTGGTCACTGCTGGGCTGGAGAACCACAGATTCCTCACCCCTGCTCTATCCTTTCCTGTCTGTCTGTCTGTCTGTCTGTCTGTCTGTCTGCCTATCTGCTTTGAAGTCATCAAAGTGTAAATATGAATAACAACAATATCCTTCAGGAACTTGATTCCAAATGAAATTTAATCAAAAGCTATCTGAACTTTTGCAACTTGAAGCCACTTGGTGGTGGTGGTGGTGGTGGTTGTTTTAAGATAGAGCGGTCTCTCTCTCACACATGCGCACCAACTCCAAGTGGCTGTTCATAACTTATCCTTCCTCCCAGAATTCTCCTAATGGAATTATGTTGTTGCTGCTGCTCCTATCCCCCTTGTAGCTTGCATGTTGCAATTTACAAGCCTGGCGATTCCAGTTTTCTGAAGAACAACAGAACACTAAAATTGTTTTTCCAGCCGAGTGGAGAAATTTGTTCTCCCCCAGCATGCTAATGAAAGGCAAATTTTGCAGTGAGTCAGTTTTTACTGTTAGCAAAGTTGGCACTTGGTTCTTAGCCAGTCATCCTTGGAGGGCACCAGGCAGCTTGACTTGCTCAACAGTCCCTCGTCCCTTGAGACAGAGCCTTCTGCTTTGAGGGAGTGGAGGCAATTCATGTTTCCATTACACAGGACAGAGAGAGAGAGAGAGAGAGAGAGAGAGAGAGAGAGTCTACTCTGAGACATTCTTATCCCTGCAGCACCATCAGACCTACCCAATACTGTATTAACATTCAAGCCAGCACACATACATTTGCTATGGTGGGTAATTGGGTCTTTCTTTTGTCAAGCTTCATTGTTGCGGCCAGCTTAGAATAGCAGTTCCTTTGCATCCCAGTCAGTGACACAATTGTATGCCGCTGCTGATTGGAGTCCAGAGGGTGCTTCCTGACCTTTTTTAAAAAAGGGGGGGGAGCAGGGGGAAGAAGTGGAGAGAAAGTAGCAGATGAAGGCCCTGACATATGGAGCCTTCTATTGGAGGCCAAGGAAAATCCCCTTATCCAAACATGAGGAATTAGTACCCAAAACTTGCTGTACACACTGCAGGTTCAGATATCCAAACAGCTGGACCTGTGTATAGTACTGTAACAAATAAGCGGCCTTAAACAAGCCTTACTTTATTGTGTTTTGCTGGTTTGCAGCAGCCATTTCTCCACAAACCATGGGGAAGGAGGGGAAGAGACCTAACAAATAAGAGAGCATTTTCCCCTTCCTTGTTTACATTTTGCAAGATTTTAGAGGGTTTTCCTGGTTGGTTTTTTTTTAAAAAAAATCATTTGGGTGTCAAAATTCTGTAGTTGGAAACACATTAGAAAATTTCCTATAGCAATCATTGGGAATCATTGACTCGTTATGTGAACACTCGCCTAACAAACAATTCCCTGAGAATGCATTGTGTTTGGATAGTGGAACCTGTGTTACTGAGTCAGACCACTTTTTCATCTTATCTCATTGTTGCCTATTCTACAGTGGCTCTGCAGCAATTCTGTGAATTGAATTTGGGACCTTCTGCATATAAAGCAGATGTTATGAAGCTGAGCAACAGATGTGTAGTGAATATGATCTGGATTGAGGCAAGTAGAGGAAGGCCGACCCTTGCAAAGCCAGCATAGTATTGTGGTTAGAGTTTTGGGCTAGAACCTGGGAGACCAAAGTTCAAATTCACACATAGCCATGAAACATGGGCCAGTCACTGTCTTTCAGCCTAACCTACTTCACAGGGTTGTTGTGAGAATCATGTCCTGGGGAAAGTGCAGAAAACCACTTATGACTTGTTGAACTCTTTGGAAGAAAGGTGAGGATATAAACAAACCCATAAACAAACTGTCCCTCTCCTGCTACAAGTTATGGCAAAGCAGTTATTTCTAATGTACAGTACCTATTTATGTTTAGAAAACTGGGATGTAAAGATGTCCAGTCAAGATATGAAGTATGGCAACTGTAATTTCTTGCAAATAGAATACGAAAGAAGCCTGTATGGTGTTCACTTACATTGAGTGTAGGATCAGATCTCTTTTGCACAGTTAGAAGCTGTGAGTTAGAAAGAACCAGAATCTACAGTCTGCAAGTAAACAATTTCTATAGTGAGCTACAGTTATCCTCCTGCCCACCTAGCAGTTCAAAAGCACCCCTAAGTGCAAGTAGATAAATAGGTACCACTTTATAGCGGGAAGGTAACGGCATTTCCGTGCGCTGCGCTGGTGCTGGCTCGCCAGAGCAGCTTCGTCATGCTGGCCACGTGACCCGGAAGTGTCTTCGGACAGCGCTGGCTCCCGGCCTCTTAAGCGAGATGAGCACGCAACCCCAGAGTCGGACACGACTGGCCCGTACGGGCAGGGATACCTTTACCTTTACCTTTTTAAGTGCCATAGTAAAGTCCCACCCTGGGCTCCTTTGGGAGGAAAGGCTGGATATGAGATTTAATAATAAATTCAATAACAAAACTGTAATTTGGTGAGAACTACATTCTGAAAGGTGCGTTTTGGGCAACACCATCCTATGAACTGTACTTGTGAAAGAGCTAAATAATGTTCTCTCATTTGTAAAGGATGTTCCTTTATGTGGAATTTATTAGGAAAACTTACGTTTTGATTTCTGTTTGTCTTAGTTTCAGAGTCTGTTTTTGATTTTGTAATGGGGGCTTGTTGTGGAGATGCATTACTGTAGATTATAGTAACTCCTTCTAAATTTGCACCTTTGTATATAAATTAGCAACAGGGACGCGGGTGGCGCTGTGGGTAAAACCTCAGTGCCTAGGGCTTGCCGATCGCATGGTCGGCGGTTCGAATCCCCGCAGCGGGGTGAGCTCCCGTCTTTCAGTCCCAGCTCCTGCCCACCTAGCAGTTCGAAAGCACCCTTAAGTGCAAGTAGATAAATAGGTACCGCTTTATAGCGGGAAGGTAACGGCGTTTCCGTGTGCTGCGCTGGTGCTGGCTCGCCAGAGCAGCTTTGTCACGCTGGCCACGTGACCCAGAAGTGTCTCCGGACAGCGCTGGCCCCCGGCCTCTTAAGTGAGATGGGCGCACAACCCTAGAGTCGGACACCACTGGCCCGTACGGGCAGGGGTACCTTTTACCTTTTTATATAAATTAGCATATGCAAATTTTATGTAAACCCACATAGTTGTGGGCTGAGTGGGCAATACATTTATTCTTTTTTGGTGATCTGCAAGTGGCCACAATAACTAACCTGTAGTTGAGCACCTGGAAACAAGTGATCGTGATTTCATTAATCCAACCACAGTTACTCATTAAGTCTGAAATGGCGAACTGTGGCTTAATGTCAGGATCTTAACCATAGGTAGAAGTTTATTTAAGATTCTGCTTTGTAAGCTCATATTAAACTTCATTTTTCCATTTTGGATATAATGGGTTTATGAAAGGAGGTGGCATGGGGAGGGTGTTTCACAAGCCAGAATCTGAGCTTTTGAACTTGGCCAGAATCTGGGGGCCCCTTTTTGGTTTTGTTACTGCTGCTTCCCAACCCCCCCCCCCCGGCCTTCCGCCACTGCGCTTTAGCAGCACACTGTTTGGGCCTCTGCCAACAAAGTATTTTGGAATGTAGCAATAGGCTGTGGAGGCCTAGAGCTCTCAGAAGCCCATTGATGCCAGGACTGGAGAAAAAAGAAAACCCTGTGAAACACGGGAAAAGTTTTGAAAGCTGTTTTCAAGGGGGGCACAGGGCGGGTGAGGGAGCCTAATTGAGGACAGCAGCCAGTTCCCCCAGAACAGAGCAGCACAGAAGGATGAGAGGAGAATAGGCCTCTAAGTATCTCAGTGGGAGAGCAATCTTCTGCCTGATGCTCTATTCTTTAGTAACACAAAACAGGCCCAGTGGGGAGGAGAAGGGGTTGCTTGGGATGGTTCCTTGGTGGCAAGAAAACTAGGGGGGAGCATGTGATAGGGGGTGAGATGTGACTGAAGAACAGGCCAGGTGAAGTGGCATGCGGTCAGTGGACATGGGGAACTAGGCTGTCCCCTAAATATACCTGATAAATTAGAGTATTAAAGTATTAATGCCTGGTGCCTCCTTCCCAAAGCCTGGGAAGCTTCTGCCGTCTTAGGGAGGCAGGCGGGATGCTCACAAACACAATGTCCCTCCCTTCCCACAATCGCCTTTACAAGCTGTTGCCTCTGGCCCTAACTGTTCCCCAAAGAAAAGTTTCACTGCACACCACTGGCCAGGTGTGTGTGGGGGAGGTGGGAAGGAGAAGAGCACTAGTCAGAGACAGGGTACTCATGTCTCACGACCAATGCCATTGTGCAGGGGTTCAGGCACTGCTGTTGTTTGAGGCTACAGGGTCACAGTCAAATCCTTTTTGTGTCATAGCCAAGCAGCACAGCCTGAAATGCATATAGTCTAAATAGGCCTAATTTTATAAGGCTATTTCATTTTTCATGGTATTATATATAGCTTCCTCTGGCGATTGAGAAAAAGTTTTTATTTGAAAAGGGCTTTGCCAGGTGTTTTTTTTTTTCTGGGCATGTTGTTCTCTTTTACTGCTGTAGTTTATATGGTGGTTTTAGAAGGCTTGTTCATCATCTTGAGTGCCTGTGCTGTTCAAAAGACAGCTAACAAATTTTATAAACAAACTAATAAATGTTTTTAATAGGGTCACTGGGTTTATGTTCAGCAGGCTCCTGTCCCTTAAAAGGGTTGTACAGAAAGGAAAGTTCTGCCGGTTGCAGTTTCTTCTGTCAGTGTAGCTTTGTGTTTGGGAAAAGTTCCCTTAACAAAACTCTCAGTTATACACATTTCCAAGAGAGAGAGAGAGAGAGAGAGAGAATGTGGCAGCTCTAAGAGAGGACTGGAGAACTTCATGATGTTCTAGATCTACCACCTCCACTTAACTGGGAACCTATTTCTTGAAATGGAGGTTTGGTAAGAAGACATGATCTGTATGACAGAGCGGCAAAGGAGGAACAGAAGTTCCATGTGATGTGTAGCTGGGGCGAAGCATTTCAGATTGCAGATGGGAGAACAAAAGTCTGAGTGCTCCCTCCCAAACAATACTTACTAGCAGTGCTCCCCCCCCCCCCGAGAACAACAGGTGCTGGTACTCACCATGAAGTTGTTACAGTAAGTGCCAGACTTTTTAACACACACGCCCCCAAAAAGGTGTGGGGGGAGAATTGCTGGTGCTCACCTTAAAGTGTTACAGTAAGTGCCACACTTTTTAACAACAACAAAAGAGGTGCCGGTACTGAATACCCTTGAGTACCACCTGGGGGAAAGCACAGCTTACTAGACATATACTTACTCACTACATATGCTGCAGAGAAGGTTGTAGCTTAGCCTTCTCTTTGAAGATATCTCCACGCATCACCACCCTTTGAAACTTTTGCTTTTCTGAGGTACTTTCAGCCACAGAGTGCAAGCATTGTCTCTATAATGCTTGATGACCTGGAACTCTTGAGATCTGTACCATAAGCAGTTCTGTGTGCCTGACTCTTTACAGATCCACTGACAGCTCTTTTGCAGTTCAGTTCCTTCTTGTCCTGAGGAATGAGCTGATCAGATGTGCCTGTACAGATGAAAGGCAGGTTGTAAATATTTTTGATGGTATAGTAGTTGGACACTCTGAGCCATGGCTTCCAAGGAGTTTTGACAGAATCGAAGAACCAAGATTTCCCACAGTTTATTTCTCATAGGTGTAGCTTTCAAAAGGAGTCCACCAAAAGTCCAAATAACTACAAGACAGATAAGGCAGATGGGCTCAGCAGGTAAAAATATCAACAGATGAAACATTACCTACCCATGCTGTATAGAGCCCAACTCCAGATTGCTGGCCTTTTGAAGAAGGTTAATTTCTGAACTGTTCTTGACCAAGAGTTAATATCTTACTTACCACACCCTTCATTTTCTTCCATTAGATGTGGAGCAGATGGCTATTGACTGGCTTACAGGCAACTTCTACTTTGTGGATGATATTGATGACCGGATATTTGTCTGCAACAAGAATGGGGTCACCTGTGTTACGCTGCTTGACCTGGAACTGTACAATCCCAAAGGCATTGCACTGGACCCAACCATGGGGTGAGAATCTTGTGTGTGCGGTTTGTGGATGAAGAATATATTTGTTTGGGAAAGATGGAAATAATGTTGCAATTGGTGGTTTATTAACTCAATACAGTCATTCCTGGCTTTAGGAGAATGGTGCATCTGGGAGGAAGAGCATTTTATGTTCTCCTTCCCATGAAGTTTTCCAGCCATTTTAAAGAAGGTTGGCTGGATAAAGTTTTTGTATTATTATTTAATTATTGTAATGTAATTGATGCAAAATAGGATTTCTTTTGCATTTTCAAGATGTGGTCATGCCCATGTAGCATCCATAAGCCCAGAGCTATAAGTAATGCACTTTTCATGCTTGACTTTTTCTCTTAAATTATCACGGTGTCCTTTGAATAACTAAGTGCCTGTCAATGTGAAATCTAACCAGCTGAGCAGCAGTGAAATGGCATATGAAATGGCAAACACCTCTCTTTCCTTCTGCCCCATTTGAATTATTGACCTATTAGAAAGCATAGCTGAAATAAGGAACATAGTGGGAGTTATTTGGGAATGAATAGCAACTTTATATTCTGAGAGTTGTGATAATTTGTCCATTTAAGCATGGGCTGGTGGATGGGTGAGCTGATTTATAGAGTTGATCTTGAACTGGAGAATCTTTTGAACTTGGGTTCTATGAGATCCTTCTTTGCTGCATCAGCATCTATGAGCTGTCAAAGGAATCCTACTTCCAAAGAGTGTCAGTGCCTTGCTAGCATAGCAGGTGATTGATAGTGAAGAAATGTGAAGTCTGAATCACAGAGTATCCTGTGAGCCCAATTTCACACAGTACTTGTCAGCTGAAGGCTGGGCCTACACAATGTCAGAGCCTCCCCAGCTTGGCCATGACCTGTGGTGCCTGGATTTGATATCAGCTGGCATCAGAAGGTCATGTGGTCTCATAATTTACAACAGGAATAGCCATTGTGGTACCTTTCAGATGTTGTTGGACTGGAGCTCCTATCATCCCTGACGACTGGCGATGCTAGCTGGGACTGATGGGAGATGTTCTCCAGCAACATTTGAAGGGTACTATGTTGCCTAGCCCTGATTTACAGAAGAGGCACATAATGTCTGAACCCTCCATGATAGATGTGCTCCTGCCTGGAACATACTATCAATGCCAGTTTCTATGGCTCCTTCTGGGTGTTGTGAACAAAAACTGTTCTTGGGAATGTTAGAGACCTTTTTTCTCCTGGTTTCCTGGGGCACAGTTAGACACTATCTGCTTCAGCTGTGAGGGTTAGTGCAGCATCAGCATGAGCTGAAATGCTCAGCACACTGATACGCTACTCCTGATCCCTAACTATAGAGCTGTCTGGATGTGCTGCAGAAAACCACAGAATCTGTGTAATTGGTGCTATGTTATGGGATGTTTCACATCAGACGTGTAGCTATTGCATTCAGTCTGTACCACATTTAGAGGGGAGTGCCTCACCTCACTGTGCAAAAGAAAAAGTGGCTTCCCATTAGTGACCAGACGCTGTTAAATTTATGGATTTATGGATCCTCTCTGTGGTCAAGGGTCCAAGGATCACACTTCAGTTGTCCTTGGCATGGTTTGCTTGCTAGGCATCTGAAGGTCAGCCAGTTAGTTGCCTTTAGTGAAATCTTATTGGAAAAAAGGGAAAAGATGATGGTCATCTTTGTGTCAGGGCACTGCTGGAACAAATGCTGTGGGAAAACATAAAAGGAAGTTCATGACATTGTAGCTCAGTATTGCGTCTATGCATATTTGGTTGCACAGGTGTTTATATTTCATCACTGACTTTGTAAGAAAGGGTAGAATCATCTTGTGCTCAGTTCATACAAGCATGCATAGAGTTGACCTTGAGCAGATCCAGGGCATGCATTTCCTCTGTGCTGGGGTCTTGCAACTGCATATACACAAGGCAAAGTGCTCCAGTTCAGTCAGGTCTTGGTAGCTTATATCATCTTAGAATCAAGGAAGGAGTATTTGTTACCCGCTGTCTCCTTCCAGGCACATGTTTCTGCTTTCTGCCATGTTGCTCTATGTAGCCTTCCCCTTCCCTCACCACCTCCTTCACATTTGCCCTCAAGGCTCAGTTCTCTTACCAAACTTGTCCTCAGCACCACTGGCACACCTTACTAGTATTTCATTGACACCTGATTGTGACTCATCATCCTCTGGCCTTGTTTCTCCCTGGTTTGCCTAAAGTAGGTTGTTGTAAGCCAGGCTTCCTTACACTCAGCCCTCCAGATGTTTTGAGACTACAATTCCCATCATCCCTGACCACTGGTCCTTCTAGCTAGGGATCATGGGAGTTGTAGGCCAAAAACATCTGGAGGGCTGAGTTTGAGGAAGCCTGCTGTAAGCCCTCTGCACAGAAATGGGACCACATTTATGTGCTGTATGATACTTGTTGCAAGACTGGCATTAAAGAGATGCTAAATGCTGCTTCTATTCAGCAGCAGTCATAAGAGTAATGGAATTCAGGATGATGGTGTGGCTGGAGTGCTGCAGAATTCAAGACCCATCGGGAAGGGAAGTTGGTAACTGTTGGTACAATGCATATGCAAGAAAGAAAGTTTCCTGGCATCCCAGAAGCAGTGAGAGGGGGCATTTTGTAGGGGAGGCATGAGATGGTGGTGAGGGTGTGTTAACCTATCCACTGCCTGCCTGCTTGGTTAGGCTCCCTTGAAACCCAACCAGCCACAGCTGCTTTCCCTCCTCCTGGGTAGTTTCAGGTGCACATTTAGAAGCTGGATGGGGGAGTACTTTGAGGAGAAGTTTCAGGCATTCAGTTCATTGTATTGCACTTCAAGCAAAAGCAAAGAGTTTATGCTGTGCTGATGAGGCCTTACAGTGCAGTCCAAACCCCCTTTGTTCTGGGCCAGAGTGGGTTTACATGAATTGGGTGGGGGAAGCATTGAAACAGTGACACCTGCCTCTTCTCCTATCCAGATTATCCCCTTAGCACACTGATCTGCAGAAAAGCCAGAGGGGGTGGGGTGGATAATGTCTACAGGTAATATATTGCTAGGCCCTGTTTCCGTAAGTGTTTTCTTTAGGGAGCTTGGTAGGTAGCTAAATCTTAAGCACATTTACTTAGAAGTAAGTCTCATTGATTCTCCATGGGGCTTACTTTCAAGTATTTAATTTTTAACTCAAGATCTATGTACGATGGGGATGAGATCTTCACCATTTGAAGATGAGGGCACCAGAGGGCACTCAGATACTGTGTAAGAACGATTCCAAATGCTGATGCTCCCTTTGTGTCAAGCTTGATGTCTAGTAATCCAAGTGCCCTTGAGGGCCTTGTGGTAGATGGATACGGTCAATCTGGCCTTCTGATATCCTTCTCCTAATCCCAAATAAATTGCCATTAGCACTGAAGCAAAGAAACAGGAATGTGTGTATAAGTATGTATTTTGCACCATTTTGTATCAGGTTGGCTGCTCTCCTGAATACTCAAGAAGCCTCCTTCTGCACTTGATGTGTTTCTTTCCAGTGTGGATGATAGATAACGGTATTTAGAAATGGGTGTTCTGTGGCCAAAGCATACCTTAGTCTGCCACCTAGTGTTTACTTTGGTTTTCTGTTAGGTAACATGATATAACACCCTCCACCCCCGTGTTAGAGTTTTCAAAAAATAAAAATAAAAGAAATGTGTACGTTATGTTGCTCTAACAATAGTTTTTGCACTAGTGGGTTACTGGTGGTGAGGCTTAAGGGGATCTCCTCCCTGCTCCTGTGCATTTTTCTCAGGCAAAAGCACGACACCAAAAGCTGTACAGTACTTCATTTTAACTTTTCCTGGCAGCTAGCTATACGATTTTTATTTTCAACATTCAGTTGTGAAGATTGGCAGGTAGAACAGATAGGAGCTGAATGAGCTAGCAGTCCCTAGTACCCTGCTACCTAAGTTCTCTCATCCAACCCCCAAAGGCCAAACGGTTCAGAAGCAAGGGTGTTTTGCAGTGACGTCCAGCGTACATCCCATCCACTTGAGGAGAAGCCTCATTGGACTCAGTGGAATTTCCATACAAGCCAACATACACAGACAGAGCTAGACAACTTTCAAAACCATAGGAGTGCAGGAATACTTGAAAAAACTCAGAACCTATATATTTCACTTCTTATGTATTTTAAAGTCACTTGCGTGTTAAGCATGACAAAATAGGTCCCAGCTTCGTGTTTTTTTTAACAAAGGAGATCTTTGGAACAATGCAAATCATGGTGGGGTAGAGCTGTGCATCCACTGCTGAATCCAAAGGTCTTCTGCTCTCTCTGTCCAAGGGGAAGGAGGGATGTATTCCCCTCCTTTTTCTTTTCTTTTCGCTGCACCAGCTCCATATTGACTTAGCTGACAAGCCTAATGATTGGACCCTTGGGTATTCACAAAGCTTTGGATCCAGTAGATGTAAATCCACTAGTGTACTATCTGGGTACACTCCATTTTCAGGGCTCCTTGTTCTCACTAGAATAAAGCTTGGGCCTCTGTGATGGCATGCCATCCACCCACGCTTCTCTTGAAGGAGACCGGTGGGGAGACTACATGCATCCCACATGTACCCCTACCCTTCCACCATCATTGTGATGGGAGGGTTTAGGATTGTTGTCAATCTGTTTCATTATCTTCCCTTGATTGGATGGGATTGGAGACTCATTACCACCATCCCCTTTTCAGAGTTTCAAGTCCCCTGTGTGACTGGACTGCTCCCTATAGACTTCATTGAAGTCTCACTCTAGAAATGAGGCAGGCTCATTTCTAGAAGCTGGTAAAATGCGGTCTTGACTATGCTACCACTCAGTGGATTTGTAACTGGCTGACTGACCGAACCCAAAGGGTGCTCATCAATGGTTCCTCTTCATCCTGGAGAAGAGTGACTAGTGGGGTGCCACAGGGTTCTGTCTTGGGCCCGGTCTTATTCAACATCTTTATCAACGACTTGGATGATGGACTCAAGGGCATCCTGATCAAATTTGCAGATGACACCAAACTGGGAGGGGTGGCTAACACCCCAGAGGACAGGATCACACTTCAAAACGACCTTGACAGATTAGAGAACTGGGCCAAAACAAACAAGATGAATTTTAACAGGGAGAAATGTAAAGTATTGCACTTGGGCAAAAAAAATGAGAGGCACAAATACAAGATGGGTGACACCTGGCTTGAGAGCAGTACATGTGAAAAGGATCTAGGAGTCTTGGTTGACCACAAACTTGACATGAGCCAACAGTGTGACGCGGCAGCTAAAAAAGCCAATGCAATTCTGGGCTGCATCAATAGGAGTATAGCATCTAGATCAAGGGAAGTAATAGTGCCACTGTATTCTGCTCTGGTCAGACCTCACCTGGAGTACTGTGTCCAGTACTGGGCACCACAGTTCAAGAAGGACACTGACAAACTGGAACGTGTCCAGAGGAGGGCAACCAAAATGGTCAAAGGCCTGGAAACGATGCCTTATGAGGAATGACTAAGGGAGCTGGGCATGTTTAGCCTGGAGAAGAGGAGGTTAAGGGGTGATATGATAGCCATGTTCAAATATATAAAAGGATGCCACATAGAGGAGGGAGAAAGGTTGTTTTCTGCTGCTCCAGAGAAGCGGACACGGAGCAATGGTTCCAAACTACAAGAAAAAAGATTCCACCTAAACATTAGGAAGAACTTCCTGACAGTAAGAACTGTTCGACAGTGGAATTTGCTGCCAAGGAGTGTGGTGGAGTCTCCTTCTTTGGAGGTCTTTAAGCAGAGGCTTGACAACCATATGTCAGGAGTGCTCTGATGGTGTTTCCTGCTTGGCAGGGGGTTGGACTCGATGGCCCTTGTGGTCTCTTCCAACTCTATGATTCTATGATTCATTTTGTTTTTAAAGTAGTACATTGCTTAAAGACATTAATTAAAAGAGGAATGTTGGATCTGGAACTTCTCAGCTAATGAACTTGTGCTCTGGTGGTTACTGTCCTGGTAGATTTTGGTTCATTTATGGAAAGAACAGCTTTGAAGCTGGATTTCATTTACAGCCTGATGCAGTCCATGTTTAACCAAAAGGAAGTTCAGCTCAGTTCAATAAGACTTATTCCCATACATGATTAATGAAAAGCATTATTATTATTATTATTATTATTATTATTATTATTATTATTATTATTTGACTGGTTTCAATGCATTCAGTAGGCCTTACAAGTAGCCTTAACCTATGAGTTTGTTTAATTAAAACATGCAGATTGAATTGAAAAGATTTTCTGCTTGAAGTCCTCCTCACCTCCTTCTCTGCTTTCTTGCAGGAAGGTTTTCTTCACCGACTATGGACAGATACCGAAGGTGGAGCGCTGTGACATGGATGGGCAGAACCGCACAAAACTGGTTGACGCCAAGATTGTCTTCCCCCATGGTATCACCTTGGACTTGGTCAACCGGCTGGTTTATTGGGCAGATGCCTATCTTGACTACATCGAAGTGGTGGATTATGAAGGAAAGAACCGGCACACTATCATTCAGGGCATCCTGGTGAGTTCTCCTCTGGAGATCCTGCAGCAGGCGTTATGGAGTCCCTTGGAACGATGGGATGGTTAAGCCCATCTCTGGTTCCTTCTGGTGCACTGCTGTCTTTGTGAATATCAATATCACTAACGGCTGTGCTTCTAACTTATCCTTCAGCTTACGTTGAGAGATACCTAAATGTAGCAATCTAACTGCAGGCTTAAGCAAACTTTTTTTAAAATTAAAGCGATATTAAAAGGCTTAGGTTGTGAGCTGGAAGTTCTGAGTTCCTTAAACAAGATGACAGCACTGATGTTCAGCACAGTGACATTTGCTGCATAGAAACAAAGTGATGTCAGGATTGTAAGCAATGTGGATGAGTCACAAGAGTTCTAAGAGATCTGGAGGCCATTGGACATGCTCTGCCAACTGAAAGCACAGAGCAGCTTTCCTCCAACCTGGTGCCCTCTATATGTTCTGAACTGCAATTCCCTTCAGCCTCAGCGAGCATGGCTAATGATCAGGGACGATGGGAGTTGGAACCCCCTGCCTATTGAGATCAAGCAGGCGCCTTCATTGCACCCTCTCAGCACCTGCTAAAACATTCTTGTTTAGACAAGCCGATCCAGGTGCTTAGAAAGTTGAGGTAATTTGAATCTGTTTTAGTATTTTAATTTTTTTATGGTTGTGATTCCCCCCCCCATGTTATTGTTTTATCCTTTTGTAAACTGCTTTGTGTGTTTTTTTAAACAATCAAGCAGCGTTTAAATTTTATGAACTAAATAATAAATATATAAATAGTTGAGCAACCTCTGCGCAGCACCAGCTTGGGGGAAGGCAGGCATAATTTCAGAGCTATAGTGTGCCATAATTTGAGAACACGTACAGTGAAGAAGGAGACCAGAAGGGGAAGGCCTTCAGATGTGTAAACTGCAAAATAAAAAGCAAAGTGATCCACACACACAAAAATCACATTTGTGCCCTCTAGATAGAGCATCTCTATGGCCTGACCGTCTTTGAAAACTACCTGTATGCCACCAACTCAGACAATGCCAATGCTCAGCAGAAAACCAGCGTCATCCGTGTTAATCGATTCAACAGTAGTGACTTCCAAGTGGTGACCCGAGTGGATAAGGGTGGAGCTCTTCATGTCTACCACCAGCGACGTCAGCCCACAGGTATACGGGGAGTGGGTTTGGGGTAGCGTTTGGAGGGAAAGAAGTGGGATGTCCTGGGGCTGAGGACCAGTTGAAGTGCCCAGCAAACTGTTGTTGGTTTGCTTTGTTGTATCACCTTGATGTTTGGTGGTGGAGGTCTGTGTTCATTGTGAAATAAGGAAATTCTCTTTGGGAATGGTGCCAAAATAACACAAACACACACATACACACACACCTCATCAGTGCTATGTGCATAATTAAAAGTCATTCACAATGTCACACGAGACTCCATCTAGAAATATCTGCGTTACATTCTAACCAGAGGACTTAGTCCACTCTCTGCATCCCATTCATTGCTTCTGTATCTATTCTTCTGTCACAACTACCATCAGTATGGCATCAGATTGAGTAATCAGTTTATTCTTGCATTCCATGTCCTGCTCACTTAGCATCACAGAGAGTGGTCCAGCCATCCTTCCTGCATCCTATTTTATCATCCATATCTGGTCAGCCCATTCTTGAGGCCAGTTTTTTAATTATCCACATAGCATTGGTCTGCCTAGTCTCTCTGCCTTGGTCATATATCATCAGATTGATTGAACTGCCCACCCTCCTGCCGTGGTCGGTTGTATAGGTGGTTCATTTTTATCAGGACTCTACTGAATGGCAACAAAGGAATGTCTTGCCACTCTGCTTTCTCATTATTTTCATGTATGAGCAACAAAGTTCCATGAGGTTGTTTTTAGCAATAGGTTCAGAACAGTGTGCCATTCTGCAATACTGCCTTATCTGCAGGCAGCTACTTAATGATCATTTAGAAGGTGATGTATTCACACATACTTTCCCTCTCTCAGGATGGGAAAGGTTGTCCAGTGGCATAATCTGCTCAATTATAAACCAGGTTTGGAAGATTATCTATATAGAACTAATTGGTTTAATTTGAAAATAGAGCTTAACACTTGCTAGATTTCATCTAATGCCATCTGTGGTATCAGAGGGTAGGTTGCTTAAGATTCCGTACAGTTCTTAGCTTTGTCACTGCCAGATGCAGAAAGAGGATCTTCCTCACTGTTTATTTGATTGCCAATTGTCTCAAGCAAGAGTAAAAATATCCTGCTGATATGTTAAAGAAAAGCCCTAATTGGTCTGACCTCCAAAAGTTAGGGGGTTTTGCTTTTTAGGAATGGCTTCAGGATAACAAATAAAACTGCTACATTTTTAATTATGTTAGCTATGCCATGGGTGGATTCAGTTAAGTGCTGGAGGAGGAGAGGGGAACACACAAGTCTGAGGCTTGCTGCAGCTCAATCTGTTCAGTGATCTGCGCACCTTGTGTGCATTATACCAGGAGAAAACAGGATGATAGAGCATTCCAGACTGATTAGTGCTTGAGCCCTAAAACAGGACAAGGGAGAGAGGTGTTAAGGCTATCTTTCTTGCTAAAATGTTTTTATTGCCAGTAGAAATTTTATTGTTGGAAGTGGGAAATTCTGACCGAAACTGACTATTTATTCAGTTTCTGCATAGAAAGGTGGCACATTGCTGTCCTTTGCATTTCATGCACATGCACATATTTGCTTACATCAGCATCTGATGAAGTGGACTTTAGCTCATGAAGACTTATGCCACAATAAAGGACAGTTCTGAACACATATACTAGGGAGTAAGCCCCACTGGAAATAATGGAACTTGCCTCTAAATAGACATGAATATACAGTATTTGCATTGTAAATATGTTTCTCTTTTAAGGTACCAGCAAGAGTCTACATTCTTTTTGCTATAACAACAGGCTGGTTTGCTCATCACAGTAAACCAAGGTTTATGGTTTCCTGTGAACAAGCAGTGGGGCTATTGCATGCTGCTTAGTCACTCCCACTTTGCTTTGCTCTGCATACAATAGTGAGAAACAAACCGTGTGATTTGGCTTAGTTTTGCATGTGAACCAGTAATCATCATTTGTTTTGTTCTAATCTAGGGTTGCCATATCTTGGAAGAGAAGAAAAGAGGACAGCCTGAGCTGGGGAAAGAGGCATGTAGGGCTGCCGCTGCGGCACCCTCGCACCTCTTTCCCTGGCTCAGGCTGGCAGCAGCCACAGCATGCAGAGCAGCCCGAGCTGCCCAAGACCCCCCCAACCCCAAACCCGGACATTTCCTTTAAAATGTAAACATCCGCCCAGAGGGGCATGTTAGCCCCCCCCCCCCCGACATGTCTGGGTTTTCCTGGATGTATGGCAACCTTATCTAATCAAACCATGAGTGAAAGCTAAGGTTTGTTCCTAGCTTATCAGTAATGGTTTGCTTGGGAGAAACAAACCACATGTGCTGGTGTGCACATAATGCTAAGCCAAGATGTGTGGTTTGCTTCACGTTGCTTCAGGCACAATTAAAACAATTACAATCAAAACAACCACACCTCTGGTATTTATAGCTCTGAGCAATGAGTAATGGGGGTAAGCCCTTACCCTTCCACTCAACAGCCATAGACTTTTATGAGTTGTACACACATCTCTTCTTGTTCTGGTTTCACAAGAAGGTTGGCAGTGGCTGGTATTGTTCCTTCTGCCTCCCACCAGGTGCTTCAAGAATGCTAATTAGTTGGTATATTAAAGGGTCATTTTGCATTATTTCCCTTTGGATTTAAATGGTTGTTAGTTCAGCTTAGCTGTTGTTTCCTGTCAGCGGCAGCAGGAACACATGTTGTAGGTCTTAAAAGGTTTAGCAGCAACTTCACCCAAGGAGGATTAAGCACCTCCTTCACCCTAGCAGATCTAATGAGAAATGTTACTGCTCACCAAAAATGCATAGGATGCTCTGCTTACCAAGAGCCCAAGCATGTAAATGCCCACCTTTCTGCTGGCCTCATTGGTTGTACTCTCATAGCTGCTTTTCAAAGTCCCCCTTTCTGGGTCTTACACATGTCCCTCATACTGATTCTTCTCTATACCCCTTTTTGCCCTTCTAACTGCCTGTTTGTTCACGGCACCTGCTCTCATATATCTTTGCACCCAAAGTTTTGTTTGAATTCCTCACAAGCAGTCGCCCTTTCAGTGAGCTGCTGTCATGTGGTGGCAAAGAGAAGGAACTTTACAGTATAGAACCTCATGTTAGAATGTCACCTCTGCCATGAACTCCCCAGGTGGCTTTAGCTCGGTCATCCTGCATCAGCTTCAGTCACCCCATCTGCACTTTGGGGATAATAATGTTCACCTAGCTTGCAAGAATGTTTTAAGAATCACAACAAAATAATGGTCTGGGTCTAGACTGAGCGGGGAATCTACACAGTGCTAAGTCACCACAAGGCTTTCTGCTTGTGCAACAGAGTGTTCTTCCCCCTGTGTGCCCCCTAAGTCTATTCTTGTTACTCTACAGAGCAGATTTGGGGAGGGTGCAGGGTGCATGCAGCGGATGGAGATGGGGAGGGAGTCCTGTTGCGCAAGGAGAAACCCTTCCCCTGATGGGATGATGATGGTGACAATAACTCTATCTATCCAACCAACCAACCAACCAACCAACCAACCAACCAACCAACCAACTCCTCTGACTGGGTTGTCCCAGCCACTCTGGGCAGCTTCCAGCAAACTAAAACAACAATTAAAAAAATTAGGGCTCAGTTCCAGCTGATTTTATTTCCTTTAGGGGGGAAATATTATTTACAGAAAGTATATTGACAATCTGACAGACAGTGAACTGGCATAATTAGTGATGGGTTAGTTGAATACTGACCTAAGCTGTTTGAACTTAATTGGTTGGACTTAAGTCATGAGGACTAACTTGTGCCATTGTTTCTATGGGACCTAAATTCAGCCAACTTAGTCTGGATCTAACTCAATGCACATGGAATCCTTTAAACACCTGAAAGCAAATGCTTCTTTATTTATCTACTGTGTTTATACACTTAACTCTTGTTAGTGCTTCTTGATGACCCAGCTCAGCGCTGCCCAGTGCAAAAAATGGCAGACCCTCTTCTTGTGCTTTGTCGAGCGGCTGCTTGCCTGCTATTGTTGTTAAGATGCCCAGAGTGCCTCTCTCTAGTACAGGTCAATCCAAACTAGGGGAGAAGGTGGGGAGGACATCTGGAGGGACTACAACATGCTGCCTGCTTATGATATCAGGCAGTGGTTTCCTTTGTACTACGGTGTTCAGATCTGTGACAAACCCACACTTCCCGAAACTAGAGGTGAAAGGTTTTGAGTGTGCCAGCCTCTGAATGGATCATGGGTGCAGTTTTTGGACTTCTCACAGGCATCTGGTTGTCCACTGTGAGAACAGGAAGCTGGACTAGATAAGCCACTGGCCTGATCCAACAGGGTTCTTTTTATGTTCTTAGTCTTACACACAGCATTTGTCTATTAAGGCAGCAACCGTTTCGCATGGAGGGTTCCGGTCCGAGCCCTCCTGCATAAGTGTGCTCTGCCCCATTAGCACCCTGCCCTGCCCCCATTACGCCCTCCGTTCTGCCCTCTTTTGGGTCCAAAAGGACCTGTGCGTCAGCGATCGTACATCAATTGGACGCGCTTAAAATGGTTACCTCCTATATACACCTAATAATGTAAAAGTGTTACTATGGCAAACAGGTGTTCAGAAATACATTTGTCATACAGGTACACTAATCACAATTGGGTGTGGCCTCAGCTTCCTACAAACCAACCTTTGGAGGGCCCTTGCTTAACAGAGAAGGGCCGTTCAGACCAGCATGCCATTTCGTGTGTGTGAAGAATTAAGATACTTTGTGCATTGTGCTAGCGTGCAGAACAGCAATATAAGCTCTCCTGGAAGCTGACCACCTCTTGTCTGAAACCTCGGTGGTGTGTGTGTGTTCTAGCTTCCCCCTCCCCCCCCGCCTGCTTCAGTGGCACTCCAGTTCAGCTTCCTCCAGCTCCTGTTACGGATGGTTGTCAAGTTCTCTCAGAAGTGTGTGCGCTGGTTGCAAAGAGCCTCATGTATCACTTTTAATTCAGGTTAACTTACTGGAAATTACTTCTAGTCTGTCCAGCATTTGAGTATTGGCTGTTTCTGACCTCAAATCTAATCACCCAGTCTATGCTAAAACCTGATAACATTAGATGTGCCCCAAGCGGGCCCTTTTGAACATTTGGTTATCTCCCAGCAGCTCTTTCACACACACAGAGAGCGAGAGATCTCAAAAGCTGTTTCCAGAGAGGACTCTGCAGCATATGAGTGATTGATTGATTGATTACTGCCCTGCAGAAAAGGAAAGAATTAAGCAGATGTGGCATCTTGAAATATTAATGGCTTCCTCCAAGGGCTGTTCTTGCTTCTTCCCCAGAGCAGATATATTTGACTAGGTCACAGTGCTCCCAGGAAAATCTTTGAACGGTGGCTGAAACTTTTTCTGGCGCTCAGTGGTGTGCTTCATTCTCTCCCCTCCCCATCAATCAGCATCCTGCACTCTTCCGCCTCTCCCCCCAAAGCCCTTCCATTCATTGTACTTAATCAGTTTGCGTGTTGAAAATCCTCTTAGAGCCTTCGGTTGGCTGCTTGGGATTCACTGAACCATTAAGCTAATTGGCAGATTTCAGGGAGGGAAGTCTCTGTATCATCTGGGATGGCTACCACTCAGTCTATTCCCTAACTCAGAGCTTTCCAAACTTTTCATGTTGGTGACACACTTTTTAAACATGCATCATTTTGTGACACGGTAATTCAGTTTTAATAGCAAACCAGAGGTTAAGCTAACCCCTTTCCAGTTCCAGGAGGAGCATGGGGAGCATTTACGCGACACACCTACATACTGCAGCCAACACACTAACATGTTGTGACACACAGTTTGGAAAGCTCTGCCCTAACTAATAAAGCCAGGACTAAAATGGGTGGGGTTGTGGCATTCAGGGTCCTCTTAAGGCCGGATTTGAGAACTTCTGGGCCTTCAGATGTTGTTTGTTGTGTAACCATACCCATGATACGGGTTCCCCACATGCTTCTTTTGACCTGGGTACAAGGCTGCATGGGATGACAGTCAGAAGTGCCCAAAACAGGATGTACGTTTGTTTCTCAGATCCTCTTTCTGAGTATCTGCGTAATGAACTAGGCAGCATCTTGTGCAACAGTCTGGAGGGAAGTGTGTCACATGATCATGCATCTCACCAAAATGAGCCAGCTCAGTTAAAAGAAGCTGCAGATCATGGAAGCACAGTTCAAAAGTTGAAAGGAGCATCTTTCCTAACAATTCTTGTTAAACCTATTACTATTAGCTTAAAGTTGCTGACTCTGAAAATGGTTCTGAAGCCTCAGTTGGTGCAAAATGCAGTGGTCAAAAATTAGACTGATGCCTCTCAACTTTGATCATATGTCGCCAGTCTTAAATGAACTCCAGTGGCTGCCTCTTTGTGTCTGATCCCAATTCAGAGCGTTGGTGCTTTTGCTTAAAGCTCTTTTAAAGCTTAATAACCAAGTGATTGAACTACCCTGCCCACACAACACCATCAGCCACTGATGCCCTTCTCCCAAATGCCACCTCCATCAGAGGTGAGGTTTGTTAAAACTCAGGAGAGGTGTGTGCTTTGTTCCTGTTGTTTTGTTTCACCCCTTCCCCTATTCGGGAGTTAAGCCTGGCACCAATTTTGCTGTTTTTCAGATGCCAGGCAAAAACTTTTACAACATTTTTACTAGCATAGATAGTGGTGCTGTGGTCTAAACCACAGAGCCTAGGACTTGCCGATCAGAAGGTCTGCGGTTCGAATCCCTGCGGGGTGAGCTCCTGTTGCTCAGTCCCAGCTCCTGCCAACCTAGCAGTTCGAAAGAATGTCAAAGTTCATGTAGATAAATAGGTACCGCTCTGGCGGGAAGGTAAACGGCGTTTCCGTGCGCTGCTCTGGTTCGCCAGAAGCTGCTTAGTCCTGCTGGCCACATGACCCAGAAGCTGTACACTAGCTCCCTTGGCCAATAAAGCGAGATGAGTGCCGCAACCCCAGAGTCGTCCGCGACTGGACCGAACAATCAGGGGTCCCTTTACCTTTGAAGTCATATTTGCACTTCTTTCTCCTGATTGTTTTGAGTGTACTCTGGTGTTGTTTTATTTGTTCTTTTGCAAACTACTTTGAAATGTTTGATAGAAGGTGGTATATAAAGATTTTAAGTAAGTAATAAAATTGAGTGAATTTCCCAAGGAGTGTCTGCGTTTCTTAACCTGTAGATGCAGCACCTCTAGACAGAATAGTAGCTTTTATAAGAATAGGTAGAATAATAGAAATTATCCCAATTTCTCTTTAGCTGATAGCAAGATCTCATCTAATTGAAACCACCCCCAGCTTTATGACACACTATTGATTTTGTGTGATTGACAAAAACTTCCTATAAATCTATCTGCAAACCATGCACATTTGAATTTAGGTCAGACTGAAGTCAGAAGATCATAGACCTCTAATATAAACTATAAATAATGTGAATGGATGTGATATAAATCCAGATCGATACATCTATAGGTTGTTTTTGATGATGTTATTATTATTTCTAAAGTACCTGTGCATGCTTTCTAGAGTAGAGTCTGAAAGCACTTGGTGCAGCTACCTTGCTGAAGCTAAGCAGGCCTTTGTTTGGTCCCTGTTTGGATGGGTGACTCCCTGGGATCCACATGCACAACATTGCCTTTGGTTCTACAGTAGAAGAATGGTTGGATGTAAATGTAGGTGATAGATAGATAGATGATAGATAGATAGATAGATAGATAGATAGATAGATAGATGATAGATAGATAGATAGCTATAAACACATACAGACCATCATACACTTGACATTTCTCCAATATGACCTTGCTGTTCATACTTGAGGCATGTCAAGTGCATGCTCGCGGATGGTTTTAAGAATCACAGTGGAAGATAAAAGATGTAGGCTGTGTAGTTAATAAACTGTATGGACTTTTCTTTGTTGCTGCAGTGAGGAGTCATGCCTGTGAACAGGACCAGTTTGGCAAACCAGGTGGCTGCTCTGACATCTGCCTTCTTGGAAACAGCCACAAGACCCGGACATGCCGGTGCCGGTCAGGATTCAGCCTAGGCAGCGATGGAAAGTCTTGCAAAAGTAAGTGGCCTGCAGACACTGAGTCTGGGGTGAGGTGGGGCCAAGCTAGGCCGGGAGGGTGAGGTGGGGAGGAAGCTTTGCCTTTCAGTTTTAGTCAGCAACAATTTGCCTGAATGGTCTCACCCTGTGAATCATGGTTGTCAGCCAGCATATATTATACAAAGGTGTTTGGTGAGACAGGGTCACTTATGTACCCTGTTGACAAATAGGGAACATTATGGCGGCAGAAGCAAAGTCGAGAGTGGGACCGATGACTGGTGAATTTATTCAGGGCAAAGAAACAGGGGAGAGACTTGGAAACTCATGACAGAATCCTAAGATTTGAGTATTTTTGGCGGAGTTGGGCCAACTCTGGATGAATCCACCACCACTTCACCCTGTGCCATAGCATGGCTTTCCAGCAAAATAAGCAAATATATTATGCAGGAGTCAGAAGGTAGCACCATTTTATCACCACAGCATTGTCCATTTGTATCCTGATTGGTGCTAGCAAACCCACCATGACAGCCTTGTGGGGAAATAAGTCTTGGCCCCAAGCTCCCTGTTGGCCTGGAGGAAGAGCAGCACAGAGGGAGTGCTAGAGGGGCACTTGGGAGCCCAGATCTCCCCACTGAGCTCTCTCTCTCTGGATTGATGTGTGTGTGTGTGTGTGTGTCCTGAGTGTGCCAGCATTATTTCATGAGCCTGTGGCTTATGGCCTAATGGCTCTTCTCCTTATGGGAAGCTGACGCTTTTAACATTCCATACATGAGGTAGTAGGCAAAGGTCCTACCCAGGCATCCTGCCACCATCAGATCTCCACTAAAGAAAAGCTCCAAGTGACCTCTGAACTACTGCCCATGTGATCTGGGTGCAAGGGAGCAGAGGCACACATGAAATCAGCCCCAGCTAGAGTTCCCGGAATACCAGATGATGCAATGTGACAGATGTACTGTATGAGCCAATCTGTTTGTGGATATAAAGCTGCTGGTCCAGAGTCCAACTTGTGGTTGGTTTTAGGCCAGGAAAAATCCTTGCACAAGAAGGGATACGGGTTGCCAGATAAATACCACAGTGTGAAAAGCTGTTAGTCACCAAGCATCTGTCCTCCTTCTTCTTCTTAACTCATCAGTTCAATGGAAAAGGCCAGAACCTGCAAACCTTCCTGATCTCCAGTTTTCCTTCAATCTCATAGATACTAGAGGCTGAAGACCAAGCAGTTGGCTGGGTTTCCTTGGCTGTAGACTAGGCACAAACAGATTAACTTTAGAAGTGGAAGGGAAAACACTTAGCAGCCCGAGTGAACAAATGCTCAGTGGTCCTCATGATTCTGAGCAAGAGCTTGTGGATATGGGGGCAGTATTGCTGAAAGACAGTAAATGCAGCGAGGGCTCACAGTGCCTTGCCCTGTAGCTCCTATGAGGCTTCCAAATGTATAATTTTAAAATTCCTCTCTCTCCCCCCCCCTCATCCTAGCAACATTAGGACTGTGATTTCCACACGCAGATCAGTAAAATAATTTCACGTGATGCATTCCACTAAAGGGATTGTTGTCCCAAAACATGGACAACTTTCTACCTCTCTTTACAGGCATTGCTTCGTGCACTATGCAGTCACATGGCCAGCTGCTTGCCCTTAACCATCCTTCTGTTCTTACCCAAACATGCCAGATGTAATTGTAGCATATAAGCCAATTGAGCTATATGACTCCAAATGTATGGGGTGTTGTTGTTGTTTTTGTATGTTGGATTATTTGCTCTCTAGGGCTGGTGTTTAGCTATTGCTTGCTTACGATTTTAAGCAGCATGGGAGAGAATTTGCAGCTATG